>NC_088400.1:34687898-34697898 GCF_034236695.1 Oncorhynchus nerka
GCCTCTCTGCCAGTCTCTCTGTCAGCCTCTCTGCCAGCCTCTCTGCCAGTCTCTCTGACAGCCTCTCTGTCAGCCTCTCTGCCAGTCTCTCTGACAGCCTCTCTGTCAGCCTCTCTGCCAGTCTCTCTGTCAGTCTCTCTGCCAGCCTCTCTGCCAGCCTCTCTGCCAGTCTCTCTGACACTCTCTCTGTCAGCCTCTCTGCCAGTCTCTCTGACAGTCTCTCTGTCAGCCTCTCTGTCAGCCTCTCTGCCAGTCTCTCTGACAGTCTCTCTGTCAGCCTCTCTGTCAGCCTCTCTGCCAGCCTCTCTGCCAGTCTCTCTGTCAGCCTCTCTGTCAGCCTCTCTGTCAGCCTCTCTGCTTTCTCTGGTTGGTTATTTATGTGTCTTCAGGCCAGAGAGCAGGACTGAGGCACAGCAGTTACTCTGCTGCCCACTCTCTCCACAGACACACACACACACACGCACACACACACACACACACACACACACACACACACACACACACACCCCTCCGCTTGTCCAGCAAAGCCCTGTCCCTGATCCCACTCTACTAACCACTGACAGCCTATGGCACTATCACACGCACACACACACGCACACACACACACACACACACACACACACACATACGCACACATACACACACACACACACATACACACACACACACACAGTCTTGCCCAGCTAACCTTGCGAGGACATACAATTCAGTCCCATTCAACATCCTATTTTCTTTAACCCCAAAACCTAACCCTGACCCTATATCCTAACCCTAAAACTAACCCTAACCCTAAACCGAATTCTAACCTTAACCCTAAACCGAATTCTAACCTTAACCCTAAACCCACTAGAAATAGCATTCTCTCTTTCTCTCTCTCTCTTGCTCTCCCTCTCTCTCCCTCCCTCTCTGTCTCCCCTTCCTTTCTCCCTCCCTCCCCCTCTCTCTCCCTCCCTCTCTGTCTCCCCCTCTCTCCCTCCCTCTCTGTCCCCCTCTCTCTCTCCTCCCTCTCTGTCTTCCCCTCTCTCTCTCTCTCCCTCCCTCTCTGTCTCCCCCTCTCTCTCTCCCTCCCTCCCTCTCTGTCTTCCCCCTCTCTCTCCCTCCCTCTCTGTCTTCCCCTCTCTCTCTCCCTCCCTCTTTGTCTTCCCCTCTCTCTCTCTCTCTCCCTCCCTCTCTGTCTCCCCCTCTCTCTCTCCCTCCCTCCCTCTCTGTCTTCCCCTCTCTCTCTCTCCCTCTCTGTCTTCCCCTCTCTCTCTCTCTCCCTCCCTCTCTGTCTCCCCCTCTCTCTCTCCCTCCCTCCCTCTCTGTCTCCCCCTCTCTCTCTCCCTCCCTCCCTCTCTGTCTTCCCCTCTCTCTCTCTCTCTCTCTCCCTCCCTCTCTGTCCCCCTCTCTCTCTCCCTCCCTCTCTGTCTTCCCCTCTCTCTCTCTCTCCCTCCCTCTCTGTCCCCCTCTCTCTCTCCCTCCCTCTCTGTCTCCCCCTCTCTCTCTCCCTCCCTCCCTCTCTGTCTTCCCCTCTCTCTCTCTCTCCCTTCCTCCCTCTCTGTCTCCCCCTCTCTCTCTCTCCCTCCCTCTCTGTTTCCCCCCTCCGTCCCTCCCTCTCTTTCTCCCTCCCCTTCTCTCTCTCCCTCCCTCTCTGTCCCCCCCCTCTCTCTTTCTCTCACTTCCCCTCTCTCTCTGCAGCAAGTTGTGATTATTGGGCCGGGGGCAGCAGGGTACTTCTCAGGGTATTGATCAGTAGTTTCTACAGAGAGGAAAGAAACACACAGCTCAGCAAGGTGTGTGTGTGTGTGTTAATGTGTGTGTCCAACTAAATGAAGAGTTATCAAATCTAAAAAGGATGAGCAAGTGGCTCTGTTGTTTCACTGGCTTTTCTGGCACGGTGCCTGGCATTCTAAATGCCAGGAGAGGGTTGGTGTGTGTGTGCGTACGCACACATGTGTGTGTGCATGTGTTTGTGTGTGCCTAAATCTGTCTTGCTGTGGGCGAGTCTACTGCGGCATGATGCGTGTGATGCGGTAAATTTCGGTGTTCCTCAAGGTTCTGTTTTAGGACCACTATTGTTTTCACTATATATTTTACCTCTTGGGGATGTTATTCGAAAACATAATGTAAACTTTCACTGCTATGCGGATGACACACAGCTGTACATTTCAATGAAACATGGTGAAGCCCCATAATTGCCCTCGCTAGAAGCATGTGTTTCAGACATAAGGAAGTGGATGGCTGCAAACTTTCTACTATTAAACTCGGACAAAACAGAGATGCTTGTTCTAGGTCCCAAGAAACAAAGAGATCTTCTGTTGAATCTGACAATTAATCTTAATGGTTGTACAGTCGTCTCAAATAAAACTGTGAAGGACCTCGGCGTTACTCTGGACCCTGATCTCTCTTTTGAAGAACATATCAAGACCATTTAGAGGACAGCTTTTTTCCATCTACGTAACATTGCAAAAATCAGAAACTTTCTGTCCAAAAATGATGCAGAAAAATTAATCCATGCTTTTGTCACTTCTAGGTTAGACTACTGCAATGCTCTATTTTCCGGCTACCCGGATAAAGCACTAAATAAACTTCAGTTAGTGCTGAATACGGCTGCTAGAATCCTGACTAGAACCAAAAAATTTGATCATATTACTCCAGTGCTAGCCTCTCTACACTGGCTTCCTGTCAAAGCAAGGGCTGATTTCAAGGTTTTACTGCTAACCTACAAAGCATTACATGGGCTTGCTCCTACCTATCTCTCTGATTTGGTCCTGCCGTACATACCTACACGTACGCTACGGTCACAAGACGCAGGCCTCCTAATTGTCCCTAGAATTTCTAAGCAAACAGCTGGAGGCAGGGCTTTCTCCTATAGAGCTCCATTTTTATGGAACGGTCTGCCTACCCATGTCAGAGACGCAAACTCGGTCTCAACCTTTAAGTCTTTACTGAAGACTCATCTCTTCAGTGGGTCATATGATTGAGTGTAGTCTGGCCCAGGAGTGGGAAGGTGAACGGAAAGGCTCTGGAGCAACGAACCGCCCTTGCTGTCTCTGCCTGGCCGATTCCCCTCTTTCCACTGGGATTCTCTGCCTCTACCCTGTCACTGGCTTACTGGGGCTCTCTCATGCCGTCCCTGGGGGGGGGTGCGTCACCTGGGTGGGTTGATTCACTGTTGTGGTCGGCCTGTCTGGGTTGGCGCCCCCCCCTTGGGTTGTGCCGTGGCGGAGATCTTTGTGGGCTATACTCGGCCTTGTCTCAGGATGGTGAGTTGGTGGTTGAAGATATCCCTCTAGTGGTGTGGGGGCTGTGCTTTGGCAAAGTGGGTGGGGTTATATCCTTCCTGTTTGGCCCTGTCCGGGGGTGTCCTCGGATGGGGCCACAGTGTCTCCTGACCCCTCCTGTCTCAGCCTCCAGTATTTATGCTGCATTAGTTTATGTGTCGGGGCTAGGGTCAGTTTGTTATATCTGGAGTACTTCTCCTGTCCTATTCGGTGTCCTGTGTGAATCTAAGTGTGCGTTCTCTAATTCTCTCCTTCTCTCTTTCTTTCTCTCTCTCGGAGGACCTGAGCCCTAGGACCATGCCCCAGGACTACCTGACATGATGACTCCTTGCTGTCCCCAGTCCACCTGGCCATGCTGCTGCTCCAGTTTCAACTGGCCTGGGCCCTAGGACCATGTCCCAGGACTACCTGACATGATGACTCCTTGCTGTCCCCAGTCCACCTGGCCATGCTGCTGCTCCAGTTTCAACTGTTCTGCCTTACTATTATTCAACCATGCTGGTCATTTATGAACATTTGAACATCTTGGCCACGTTCTGTTATAATCTCCACCCGGCACAGCCAGAAGAGGACTGGCCACCCCACATATGCTCTCTCTAATTCTCTCTTTCTTTCTCTCTCTCTCGGAGGACCTGAGCCCTAGGACCGTGCCCCAGGACTACCTGACATGATGACTCCTTGCTGTCCCCAGTCCACCTGACTGTGCTGCTGCTCCAGTTTCAACTGTTCTGCCTTATTATTATTCGACCATGCTGGTCATTTATGAACATTTGAACATCTTGGTCATGTTCTGTTATAATCTCTACCCGGCACAGCCAGAAGAGGACTGGCCACCCCACATAGCCTGGTTCCTCTCTAGGTTTCTTCCTAGGTTTTGGCCTTTCTAGGGAGTTTTTCCTAGCCACCGTGCTTTTACACCTGCATTGTTTGCTGTTTGGGGTTTTAGGCTGGGTTTCTGTACAGCACTTTGAGATATCAGCTGATGTACGAAGGGCTATATAAATAAATTTGATTTGATTTGATTTGATTTGATGAAGCAGGTGGCCACATTTCAGAGAGAGCGTTCACTCTCTCGATCTCTCAGACACACACGCGCACGGCGTACCTGCAGCCACGTCCCTGACCAGCAGAGGGTGCTGTTTGGAGAGGGAGAACCCATGACCGCTGGAGTCCAACACCGGGTCTCTGACGATCTGAACCGTTAGCCTCACCGGGAAGTTCTGACTGGTCACGCTGCCAGACCGGTTGGACCTCCCATCGCCAAGGATCCGCTCTCTGAGAGGTCAAACAGTGGTTAAATAGGGGTTAGAGGTCAGGGGTTATTGGGAGTGGCAGAGCAGCTGGTGTGATACTATGTGAGTAAAGTATTTGTGTAAAACATTGAATTAGATTCACTACAGAGGGCTAAAGGCATCCCCTTCCATCTCTGTCAGCTGTTTCTGACGTGTTTACTAGCATGACTAACAGGTGGCCTGTCCACACACCTCATTCTATTGTGGGACTGCAAACCTCTTGACAACAAATCTCTGTAGGTTTCTCTGTCTGTGAGTTCCTCTATCTGTGAATGTGTGTTCCTCTATCTGTGAATGCATATGCCTCTCATGTGTTGATACTGTACCTGCTGAGTGATTCGCGGGTGCGTCTGATCAACGTCCCCACCACCTGCTGCACCCGGGTGGCCCTACGGCTACGAGACAGAGACCGACTCCTACTCCTCTCTTTCTCCTCCATTTAACTACACAGACAGACAGACAGACAGACAGACAGACAGACAGACAGACAGAGAGAGAGAGAGAGAGAGAGAGAGAGAGAGAGAGAATAAAATGGAAAACTTAGTCAGTTGCACACAACTGAAATATGTGTTTCACATTTCATCCAATACGTCTAAATCATTTACATTTACATTACATTTAAGTCATTTAGCAGACGCTCTTATCCAGAGCGACTTACAAATGGGTGCATTCACCTTATGACATCCAGTGGAACAGCCACTTTACAATAGTGCATCTAAATCTTTTAAGGGGGGTGAGAAGGATTACTTTATCCTATCCTAGGTATTCCTTAAAGAGGTGGGGTTTCAGGTGTCTCCGGAAGGTGGTGATTGACTCCGCTGTCCTGGCGTCGTGAGGGAGTTGTTCCACCATTGGGGGGCCAGAGCAGCGAACAGTTTTGACTGGGCTGAGCGGGAACTGTACTTCCTCAGTGGTAGGGAGGCGAGCAGGCCAGAGGAGGATGAACGCAGTGCCCTTGTTTGGGTGTAGGGCCTGATCAGAGCCTGGAGGTACTGAGGTGCCGTTCCCCTCACAGCTCCGTAGGCAAG
Organism: Oncorhynchus nerka; assembly: GCF_034236695.1. Taxonomy (NCBI): domain Eukaryota; kingdom Metazoa; phylum Chordata; class Actinopteri; order Salmoniformes; family Salmonidae; genus Oncorhynchus; species Oncorhynchus nerka. The sequence goes on from NC_088400.1 coordinate 34,693,482, forward strand.
CACCATGGTCTTGTAGCGGATGCGAGCTTCAACTGGAAGCCAGTGGAGAGAGCGGAGGAGCGGGGTGACGTGAGAGAACTTGGGAAGGTTGAACACCAGACGGGCTGCGGCGTTCTGGATGAGTTGTAGGGGTTTAATGGCACAGGCAGGGAGCCCAGCCAACAGCGAGTTGCAGTAATCCAGACGGGAGATGACAAGTGCCTGGATTAGGACCTGCGCCGCTTCCTGTGTGAGGCAGGGTCGTACTCTGCGGATGTTGTAGAGCATGAACCTACAGGAACGGGCCACCGCCTTGATGTTAGTTGAGAACGACAGGGTGAATCAGAGAGCTGCAGTGGGCTGCAGTGGGCTGCCTTAGTTTACATTATCAGCACCCAGTTGTTGTTAACCGCCTTGCTCAATGGCAGATTTCTCCACCTTGCCGGTTCTGGGATTCAAACCAGCAACCTTTCAGTTACTGGCTCGAACACTCTTGCACTCGCCCAATGGTCAGATGAAGCAGATGCTAAACTACAGGACTGTTTTGCTATCACAGACTGGAACATGTCCCGGGATTCTTCCGATGGCATTGAGGAGTATACCACATCAGTCACTGGCTTCATCAATAAGTGCATCGAGGACGTCATCCCCACAGTGACTGTACGTACATACCCCAACCAGAAGCCATGGATTACAGGCTACATTCACACTGAGCATTCAAGGTGCGGAACTCTAACCCGGAAGCTTATAAGAAATCCTGCTATGCCTGCAACGAACCACCAAACAGGCAAAGCGTCAATACAGGGCTAAGATTGAAACATACTACGACGCTCATCTTATGTGGCAGGGCTTGCAAACTATTACAGACTACAAAGTGAAGCACAGCTGCGAGCTGCCCAGTGACACAAGCCTACCAGACGAGCTAAATCACTTCTATGCTCGCTTCAAGGCAAGCAAAACTGAGGCATACATGAGAGCATCAGCTGTTCCGGACGACTGTGTGATCACACTCTCCGTAGCCGACGTGAGTAAGACCTTTAAACAGGTCAACATACACAAGGCTGCGGGGCCAGGCAGATTACCAGGACATGTGCTCCGGGCATGTTCTGACCAACTGGCAGGTGTCTTCACTGACATTTTCAACATGTCCCTGATTGAGTCTGTAATACCAACATGTTTCAAACAGACCACCATAGTCGCTGTGCCCAAGAACACGAAGGCAACCTGCCTAAATGACTACAGACCCGTAGGACTCACGTCCGTAGCCATGAAGTGCTTTTACAGGTTGGTAATGGCTCACATCAACACCATTATCCCAGAAACCCTAGACCCACTCCAATTTGCATACCACCCAAACAGATCCACAGATGATGCAATCTCTATTAGACTCCACACTGCCCTTTCCCACCTGGACAAAAGGAACACCTATGTGAGAATGCTATTCATTGACTACAGCTCAGCGTTCAACACCATAGTGCGCTCAAAGCTCATCACTAAGCTAAGGACCCTGGGATTAAACACCTCCCTCTGCAACTGGATCCTGGACTTCCTGACGGGCCGCCCCCAGGTGGTGAGGGTAGGTAGCAACACATCTGCCTTGCTGATCCTCAACACTGCAGCCCCACAGGGGTGCGTGCTCAGTCCCCTCCTGTACTCCCTGTTCACCTATGACTACATGGCCAGGCACGACTCCAACACCATCATTAAGTTTGCAGACGACACAACAGTGGTAGGCCTGATCACCGATAATGACGAGACAGCCTATTGGGAGGAGGTCAGAGACCTGGCCGGGTGGTGCCAGAATAACAACCTCTCCCTAAACTAAACCAAGACTAAGGAGATGATAGTGGACCACAGGAAAAGGAGGACCAAGCACGCCCCCGTTCTCATTGACAGGGCTGTAGTGGAGCAGGTTGAGATCTTCAAGTTCCTTGGTGTCCACATCACCAACAAACTAGAATGATCCAAACACACCAAGACAGTCGTGAAAAGGTCACAACAAAGCCTATTCCCCCTCAGGAAACATTAAAGATTTGGCATGGGTCCTCAGATCCTCAAAAGGTTCTATAGCTGCAACATCGATTGCATCACTGCCTGGTACGGCAATTGCTCGGCCTCCGACCGCAAGGCACTACAGAGGGTAGTGCGTACGGCCCAGTACATCACTGGGGCTAAACTGCCTGCCATCCAGGACCTCTACTCCAGGTGGTGTCAGAGGAAGGCCCTAAAAATTGTCAAAGATCCCAGCCACCCCAGTCATAGACTGTTCTCTCTACTACCGCATGGCAAGCGATATAGGACAAAAAGGCTTCTCAACAGTTTTTACCCCCTAGCCATAAGACTCCTGAACAGGTAATGAAATGGCTACCTGGACTATTTGCATTGGGTGTGTCCCCCCGAACCCCTATTTTAACCTGCTGCTACTCTCTGTTTATCATATATGCATAGTCACTTTAACTACACAATACATACTACCTCAATTGGCCTGACCACCCAGAGCTCCCGCACATTGGCTAACCGGGCTATCTGCATTGTGTCCCACCCACCACCCACCAACCCCTCTTTACGCTACTGCTACTCTCTGTTCATCATATATGCATAGTCACTTTAACCATATCTACATGTACATACTACCTCAATCAGCCTGACTAACCGGTTTCTGTATGTAGCCTCGCTACTTTTATAGCCTCGCTACTTTTATAGCATCGCTACTGTTATTTTTCACTCTCTTTTTACTGTTGTTTTTATTTCTTTACTTACCTATTGTTCACCTAATACCTTTTTTGCACTATTTGTTAGAGCCTGTATTCGGCGCACATGACAAATAAACTTTGATTTGATTTGATTTGACTAGGCTACCTGCCACCACAGAAGCAGAAAGAGAAGACAGACAAAAAGGCATTGTTGAAATGGGAACCAGAGAAGTCAGAGCTTAGTGTTGTGTTTGACTACAATTATCTTAGTAGCAGATCTGTATCTTGTGTTGTTTGGGAGGAGGGAGTCAGAAGGGTATTCAACTCTACAGTCACAAGGCCAAACACGTCACACTCAACAAGATGTGACACATAGGACAACCACAATTTTAGGACACGCTTTTAGGACATTTAATAAGGAACAAACACGCACATACACATTACGCACACACACACACACACACACACACACACAGACACACACACACACACAGACACAGACACACACACACACAGACACACACACAGACACAGACACACACACACACACACACAAACACACAGACACTACTTGTCTCTGTGTTTATCGCGACTGACAACTTTGCAGCAGTGCACTTTCTGTTCAGCCTTCCCTTTATGCAGATATGCGGGTGGCTGGGAATGAGGGATGAAGGGATGTTAAGAAACAGGGGGAGGGAGAGTGGAGGGGGTTCGTTATGTTTTAATCAAATCCCCGAGAAGTGTGCTCAGCATTCGCTCAGTCTGACCACAACTCATGGCCAACACCACCTCGCAACACTGTTTCCTCCCCAACAGCCAATCAATAGCCCTCCTCGTCTCGGCCACATTCATCCTCTGATAATTCACTGACATGCTTTATCTGAGGTTTCTGACAGTCTGGGTTCCGTCTGGGTTCAGTACGTTGCTAAAATTGGACATAGACAGACAAGGTCTGGGTAAACTGAATTTAAATTGCAACCTTAATTCAAATCAGTCCATTGTTAATTTGTTGACATCCATGCTTTATTGACTGTCTCTAATGTTAGCACTCAATAAAGAAAAGATCTAGGTTGACCATCAGCACTGTAATTAATGGATGGGATCATACTGTGAATGAACATCCCCTGCAACCCTGCTGCTAGCAGGCTGCACAGCAGGAGAGACAGAGAGAATTGAAATTGAATTGAATAGAGAGAGAAAATGTAATTGAGTAGAGAGAGAGAGAGAGAGAGAGAGAGAGAGAGAGAGAGAGAGAGAGAGAGAGAGAGAGAGAGAGAGAGAGAGAGAGAGAGAGAGAAACCAATTGCTCTATATAGCAGTGAAGTATGGGGTCCAATCTCTAATAATGAATTTACCAAATGGGACAAACATCCAATCGAAATACTGCATGCAGAGTTTTGCAAGACTGTATTGCAAGTGCAAAGAAAAACTCCAAATAACGCATGTAGAGCAGAATTGGGCCAATACCCCCTCCTCATTCGAATAGAAAAAAGAGCCATCAAATTTTACAACCATCTAAAAACAAGTGACCCCAAAACATTCCATCACACAGCTCTGCAATGTCAAGAGATGAAACAAGAGGAGAGTCCCCTCAACCAGCTGGTTCTGAGGCTCAGTTCACCAACCCAAACCAACCCCATAGAGCCTCAGGACAGCACTCAGCCAGCTGGTTCTGAGGCTCAGTTCACCAACCCAAACCAACCCCATAGAGCCTCAGGACAGCACTCAGAAAATCTGGCCCAACC